>NW_027102056.1:7500-27500 GCF_035609145.1 Eleutherodactylus coqui
TCGGGAAAACCGTCACGCGAAACAAAGGGGGCCGCGCCGCGCTCTCGGCCGCCCTGAGGCGGGAGAGCTCGGGTCGTTGTCGCTCGGCGTCGACCCCCGACGCCATCGCACGGTGCCTGGGAAAGGGCTGCATCCCTGAGCCACGCGTCCCCCGGAGTGCTCCCCCCGCAGGGGGCTCCGCGAGGTGTCGCGGCGGCAGGGTCGCTCGCCTTCTTCCGCCTCGGACCGTCTGCGCGAAGCCAACCTCCCGGCGGGAGGGTAGACCGAAGGGGGTCGCCCGTCCTTGTGACCCCGCGGAGGGGGCCAAGGGCGGGACTCTGGCTCGGGGGACGGGAGGGGCGCCCGCGCGTCCCCTTCCCCGTCGCCGAGAGCCGTACGCCGGCGTGTGGACCTGCTCGCCGGAGTTCGTCCGGGGCTCGGTAGGGGTGCTCGGCCCTTGAGGTCCTGCCCCGGACAGGGGCGCGGCGAGGGTCCCCTGGCCGCGTCGGCTCTCACGTCGACCCACTCTCTCGCGTGGGATGGCGGCGCGGAAGGCCTCGGCCCGGCATCTCGGAGGGGGGTCGCCCGGGCGGGCAAGCCGGCCAGCCTGCTGGCCCCGCGGCCTGCGCAGGCGGGGTGGGGGGGACTCTTGCTCTCGGTGGCTCTGCCCCAGGAGGGTGCGGGGTGGCGGCAGAGGGGAGGCCGCCGCGGGTGCTTCGAGTTTGAGAAATACTCACTTGGTCAGAGACCGCACACCGCTCGTTCCCTTATATGCAAAAAAGGTGTTCGTCCTGACGTTTTGCGAGGCCTTATTTTACCGTCGTCGGCGCTATCAGGGGAAACACGCCCGCTCCTTCCGTCTCCCTGGAACCGCGCCTCGGCCCCGAGGGCCCAGGTTCAACCTCATACCGGTTCTCACGACATGCATCGACACTCGGTGCAACTCCAGCAGCCGCAGCTCCCGCCGGCCCGGCCAGCCAGGTACGCACCCCTGGTCGGCGCTTGGAGCGTTTGCACTTTGTCGTTTTTTTCTCCAAGACTCCTATCTGCCAACTGCTGTGGACTTCAGCGGTGGCTGCCGCGGGCTATGCGCGGCCTCCTGGGGGTCCCGCCTGCCCGCGCAGGCAGCTAGGACGGGGTTATCAGCAAAGCCTGTGAGGCGCTCTCATGGGGAGGGGGGGCTCCGCAGCCCCCCAAGGTGGCTTCGTACACCTCTTGAACGTTGCGGCCCGGCCGCTCGGAGAGAGCGGTGTCTACCCGGGCAGACAGCCTGTCGGCCCCGCGGCCTGGGCAGGCGGAGCAGGTACTCTTGCGCTCGGGGGCTCTGCTCGGCCCGGAGAGTTGTGTGCGGGGCGCCGTCGCCTCGCTGGAACCAGGGGCGTCGTGACGTTCGCGCGCGCCTAGCCGCCGCCAGAACAGGCCAGAAAGGTTGAGCTGCATACGGATCTAAGCCGTTGCCCAAACTAACTCTGGCCCGTGTGACACAGCCGCGCGCGCGCTTTCCTACGACACTCGACCGCCGGGCTCCCTCGGCCTGGGAGGCACTCTCGGGGCGGGGGGCACCGCAGCCCCCCAAGGTGGCTTCGTACACCTCTTGAACGTGGCGCCCGGCCGCTCGGAGAGCGGGGTCTACCCGGGCAGACAGCCTGTTGGCCCCGCGGCCTGGACAGGCGGAGCGGGGACACTTGCGCTCGGGGGCTCTGCTCCAAGGAGCGAGAGCGGCCACTCTGCTCGGCCCGGAGAGTGGGGTGCGGGGCGCCGTCGCATCGCTGGAGCCAGGGGCGTCGTGCCGTGCGCGCACGCCTAGCCGCCGCCAGAACAGGCCGGAAAGGTTGAGCTGCATACGGATCTAAGCCGTTGCCCAAACTAACTCTGGCCCGTGTGACCGACACAGCCGCGCACGCGCTTTCCTACGACACTCGACCGCCGGGCTCCCTCGGCCTGGGAGGC
Source organism: Eleutherodactylus coqui (assembly GCF_035609145.1). Lineage (NCBI taxonomy): Eukaryota > Metazoa > Chordata > Amphibia > Anura > Eleutherodactylidae > Eleutherodactylus > Eleutherodactylus coqui. The sequence goes on from NW_027102056.1 coordinate 9,430, forward strand.
ACTCTCGGGGCGGGGGGCACCGCAGCCCCCCAAGGTGGCTTCCGTACACCTCTTGAACGTGGCGCCCGGCCGCTCGGAGAGCGGGGTCTACCCGGGCAGACAGCCTGTCGGCCCCGCGGCCTGGACAGGCGGAGCGGGGACTCTTGCGCTCGGGGGCTCTGCTCCAAGGAGCGAGAGCGGCCGCTCTGCACGGCCCGGAGAGCGGGGTGCGGGGCGCCGTCGCCTCGCTGGAACCAGGGGCGTCGTGACGTTCGCGCGCGCCTAGCCGCCGCCAGAACAGGCCGGAAAGGTTGAGCTGCATACGGATCTAAGCCGTTGCCCAAACTAACTCTGGCCCGTGTGACCGACACAGCCGCGCACGCGCTTTCCTACGACACTCGACCGCCAGGCTCCCCTCGGCCTGGGAGGCACTCTCGGGGCGGGGGGCACCGCAGCCCCCCAAGGTGGCTTCGTACACCTCTTGAACGTGGCGCCCGGCCGCTCGGAGAGCGGGGTCTACCCGGGCAGACAGCCTGTCGGCCCCGCGGCCTGGACAGGCGGAGCGGGGACACTTGCACTCGGGGGCTCTGCTCCAAGGAGCGAGAGCGGCCACTCTGCTCGGCCCGGAGAGTGGGGTGCGGGGCGCCGTCGCATCGCTGGAGCCAGGGGCGTCGTGCCGTGCGCGCACGCCTAGCCGCCGCCAGAACAGGCCGGAAAGGATGAGCTTCATACGGATCTAAGCCGTTGCCCAAACTACCTCTGGCCCCTGTGACCGACACAGCCGTGGCACGCGCTTTCCTACGACACTCGACCGCCGGGCTCCCTCGGCCTGGGAGGCACTCTCGGGGAGGGGGGCACCGCAGCCCCCCCAAGGTGGCTTCCGTACACCTCTTGAACGTTGGGGCCCGGCCGCTCGGAGAGCGGGGTCTACCCGGGCAGACAGCCCGTCGGCCCCGCGGCCTGGACAGGCGGAGCGGGGACAAGCCAAGGCTACCGGCGGGCGGGATCGACCGGGTAGCCGCCGTGGGGAACACAACTTGGACGTCTCGCGCCGTCGCGGACCACCGTCCTCCGTCTCTCTCTCCCTCTCTCGGAAGGGAGGCCGCCCGAGGCGCACGGGCCTCGGACGGCCAGGGGTGGAAGGGCTCCACCCCAAGGTGGCTTCCGTACACCTCTTGAACGTTGGGGCCCGGCCGCTCGGTGAGAGCAGGGTCTACCCGGGCAAACAGCCTGTCGGCCCCGCGGCCTGGACAGGCGGAGTGGGGGCAAGCCAAGGCTACCGGCGGGCGGGATCGACCGGGTAGCCGCCGTGGGGAACACAACTTGGACGTCTCGCGCCGTCGCGGACCACCGTCCTCCGTCTCTCTCTCCCTCTCTCGGAAGGGAGGCCGCCCGAGGCGCACGGGCCTCGGACGGCCAGGGGTGGAAGGGCTCCACCCCAAGGTGGCTTCCGTACACCTCTTGAACGTTGGGGCCCGGCCGCTCGGTGAGAGCGGGGTCTACCCGGGCAAACAGCCCGTCGGCCACGCGGCCTGGACAGGCGGAGCGGGGGCAAGCCAAGGCTACCGGCGGGCGGGATCGACCGGGTAGCCGCCGTGGGGAACACAACTTGGACGTCTCGCGCCGTCGCGGACCACCGTCCTCCGTCTCTCTCTCCCTCTCTCGGAAGGGAGGCCGCCCGAGGCGCACGGGCCTCGGACGGCCAGGGGTGGAAGGGCTCCACCCCAAGGTGGCTTCGTACACCTCTTGAACGTGGCCGCCCGGCCGCTCGGTGAGAGCGGGTGCTACCCGGGAAGACAGCCTGTCGGCCCCGCGGCCTGGACAGGCGGAGTGGGGACAAGCCAAGGCTACCGGGCGGGATCGACCGGGTAGCCGCCGTGGGGGAACACAACTTGGACGTCTCGCGCCGTCGCGGACCACCGTCCTCCGTCTCTCTCTCCCTCTCTCGGAAGGGAGGCCGCCCGAGGCGCACGGGCCTCGAACGGCCAGGGGTGGAAGGGATCCACCCCCCCGCGGGAAGGGGACGCGCGGCGGCACCCGGACGCGGGAGCGTTGACCCGGGGGTCTTTACTCCGCCGAGGCGTAGCCCGGAGAAGGAGCGAGACCGGCCGGCGGGGGTGGAACACCCCCTCATGCCTCGCTCCTTCTGGGGATAAAGCGCGTCGTCCGCAGGCCGCCGTCCCCTATCCCCGCCCTGGACCGCCCGCATCGGCCGGAGCCCGAGGGGACAGGCGGGGGTCCTTCGCTTTCGGGAAAACCGTCACCAAACGTGGGGCCCGTGGCCCCGCTCTCGGCCGCCCTGAGGCGGGAGAGCCCGGATCGTTCTCTCTCTCGGCGTCGGCCCCACCGACGCCGTCGCACGGTGGCCTGGGAAAGGGCTGCACCCCCTGCGCCACGCTTCTCCCCCGGAGTACTCCCCCCGCAGGGGGCTCCGCGGGGTGTCCCGACGCGCAGAGTCGCTCGCCTTCTTCCGCGGGGGACGGGAGGGACGCCCACGCGCGTCCCTTCCCCATCCTCGAGAGCCGTACGCGCCGAGGGTGAACCCGCTCGCCGGGGCGCCGGGGAGCAGGGCCCTTGTGGTCCTTCCCCGGACATGGGCGCGGCGAGGGTCCCCCGGCCGCGACGGCTCTCCCGTTGACCCACTCTCTCGCCTTGGGTGGTGGTGATGGAGGCGGCTGCCTACGCCTCAGCCCGGCATCTCGGAGGGGGGTCGCCCGGGCAGCCAGCCAGCCAGCCAGCCTGTTGGCCCCGCGGCCTGCACAGGCGGAGTGGGGACACTTGCGCTCTATGACTCTGCTCCCAGGGAGGTGGCAGAGGGGCGGCCGCGGTGCTTTGACTTTGAGCGGTCCCCACTCCAGCACTCTGAGAAATAGTCACTTTGTCAAAGACCGCACACCGCTCGTTCCCTTATATGCAAAAAAGGTGTTCGTCCTGACGTTTTGCGAGCCCTTATTTTACCGTCGTCGGCGCTATCAGGGGAAACAGGCCCGCTCCTTCCGCCTTCATGGAACCGTAGCTCGGCCCCGAGGGCCCAGGATTACCCTCATACCGGTTCTCACGACATGCGTCGACACTCGGCTCGGCCCCGGCAGCCGCAGCTCCCGCCGGCCCGGCCAGCCGGGTCCGCACCCCTGGCCGGCGCCTGGAGCGTCTGGACTTTGTCGTTTTCTCTCCGAGACTCGTCTCTGCCAACTGCCGTGGACTTCGGCGGGGGCTGCCGCGGGCTGTGCCCGGCCTCTTGGGGGTCCCGCCTGCCCGCGCAGGCAGCTAGGACGGGGTTATCAGCCCTCTCAGGGGGGCCTCCGCAGCCCCCCAAGGTGGCTTCGTACACCTCTTGAACGTTGGGCCCGGCCGCTCGGTGAGAGCGGGGTCTGCCCGGGCAGCCAGCCAGCCTGTCGGCCCCGCGGCCTGGACAGGCGGAGTGGGGACACTCGCGCTCGATGACTCTGCTCCCAGGGAGGTGGCAGAGGGGCGGACGCGGTGCTTTGACTTTGAGCGGTCCCCACTCCCTTCTCAGCACATTGAGAAATAGTCACTTTGTCAAAGACCGCACACCGCTCGTTCCCTTATATGCAAAAAAGGTGTTCGTCCTGACGTTTTGCGAGGCCTTAATTTACCGCCGTCGGCGCTATCAGGGCAAACAGGCCCGCTCCTTCCGCCTTCCCGGAACCGTGGCTCGGCCCCGAACGACCAGGTTTACCCTCATACCGGTTCTCACGACATGCATGGATACTCGGCTCAGCCCCGGCAGCCGCAGCTCCCGCCGGCCCGGCCAGCCGGGTACGCCCCCCTGGCCGGCGCCTGGAGCGTTTGCACTTTGTCATTTTTCCTCAAAGACTCATCTCTGCCAACTGCCGTGGGATTCAGCAGGGGCTGCCACGGCTGTTCCCCGCCTCCTGGGTGTCCTGCCCTGCAACACCGGAGGGTCAGTCGGGGTCTTGAGCAACTACTGGTAGGTGCAGCACCTCGGGGGCCCTCTGCAGCCAGCACACGGCTGCCAACAGCCCGCTCTCCATCACCAGCCAGCCCATCTGCATACATCTGCTGGGGGTGCTTTTTTGACTTCCCCCGTTTTGGCCTATGGGGAAAAGCCAAGGGGGGAAACTCCAGAGTCATGCCGACCTCCTGGAACCCCAGCTCGGCCTGGAGCTACTGGTTTGCCCCCTTCCCGGTTCTCAGGACATGCATCGACACTCGGCTCTTCCCCAGCCGCCGCAGCTCCCCTCGGCCCGGCCAGCCGGGTCCGCCCCCCGGACCGGCGCCTGGAGCGTTTGGACTTTGTCGTTTTTTTCTCAAAGACTCATCTCTGCCAACGACTTCAGCAGGGGCTGCCACCTGCTGTTCCCCGCCAATGGGTGTCCTGACCTGCAACACCGGAGGCTCAGGCGTGGTCTTGAGCAACTGCTGGTAGGTGCACCTCGGGGGCCCTCTGCAGCCAGCACACTGCTGCCAACAGCCCGCTCCCCGTCACCATCCAGCCCCTCTGCATACATCTGCCGGGGGTGCTTTTTTGACTTCCCCCATGTTGGCCTATGGGGAAAAGCCAGGGGGAAAACCTCCAGAGTCAGGCCGACCTCCTGGAACCCCAGCTCGGCCTGGAGCTACTGGTTTGCCCCCTTCCCGGTTCTCAGGACATGCATCGACACTCGGCTCTTCCCCAGCCGCCGCAGCTCCCCTCGGCCCAGCCAGCCGGGTCCACCCCCCTGGCCGGCACGCCTGGAGCGTTTGGACTTTGTCGTTTTTTCTCAAAGACTCATCTCTGCCAGCTGCCAAGGACTTCAGTTGGGGCTGCCACCTGCTGTTCCCCGCCAATGGGTGTCCTGCCCTGCCACACCGGAGGCTCAGGCAGGGTCTTGAGCAACTGCTGGTTGGTGCTCTCAGGGGGCCCCTCCACACCCCCAGGCCCACCTCCAGGGCCTCCCTCCCGGCCCCTGGAGCAGCCAGCGCCCCCTCGCCGTCAACGCTCTCTCCCCGTTGGGACTTTGAAACTTTTCTGACCGTGCAAGCTTCGTCAAACGGCAAGGGGGCAAGCGGCGGGCTCTGCCCGGCCTCCTGGGGTCCTGCCCGGGCACTTCGGAGGCTCAGGCTGGGTGTTGAGTGACTACTGGCAGGTGCACTCAGGGGGCCCTCCGCAGACGCCCAGGCACACCTCCGCAGCCAGCACACTGCTGCCAACAGCCCGCTCCCCGTCACACCCCAGCCGCTCTGCATACATCTGCCGGGGGTGCTTTTTTGACTTCCCCCATTTCGGCCTATGGGGAAAAGCCAGGGGGAAAACCTCCAGAGTCAGGCCGACCTCCTGGAACCCTAGCCCGGCCTGGAGCTACTGGTTTGCCCCCTTCCCGGTTCTCAGGACATGCATCGACACTCGGCTCTTCCCCAGCCGCCGCAGCTCCCCTCGGCCCAGCCAGCCGGGTCCGCCCCCCTGGCCGGCACGCCTGGAGCGTTTGGACTTTGTCATTTTCATGACTTGTCTCCTCAAACTTTGTTCGACTGCAAGGGGGGCTGCCACGGCTGTTCCCCGCCCCCTGGGTGTCCTTCCCTGCAACACCGGAGGCTCAGGCAGGGTCTTGAGCAACTTCTGTTGGGTGCTCTCAGGGGGCCCCTCCACACCCCCAGGCCCACCTCCAGGGCCTCCCTCCCGGCCCCTGGGGCAGCCAGCACCCCCTCGCCGTCAACACTCTCTCCCCGTTGGGACTTTGAAACTTTTTCTGACCGTGCAAGCTTCATCGGACGGCAAGGGGGCAGGCTGCGGTCTGTGCCCGGCCTGCTGGGGTCCTGCCCGGGGACATCGGAGGCTCAGCCTGGGTCTTGAGCCCCTACTGGTAGGTGCGCTTTGGGGGGCCCTCCGCAGCCGCCCCGGGCCACCCCTGCAGCCAGCAAACTGCTGCCAACAGCCCGCCGCTCTCCATCACCAACCAGCCAGCCAGCCCCGTCTGCACACATCTGCGGGGGGGTGCTTTTTTTGAGACATACTGTCACTTTGTCAAAGACCGCACACCGCTCGTTCCCTTATACCCCGACAAGGTGTTCGTGCTGACGTTTTGCGAGGCCTTATTTTACCGCCGTCGGCGCTATCAGGGGAAACAGGCCCGCTCCTTCCGCCTTCGTGGAACCGGGGCTCGGCCCGGAGCGACCAGGATTACCCTCATACCGGTTCTCACGACATGCATTGACACTCGGCTCAGCCCCGGCAGCCGCAGCTCCCGCCGGCCCAGCCAGCCGGGTCCGCCGCCCTGGCCGGCACGCCTGGAGCGTTTGGACTTTGTCGTTTTTTCTCCAAGACTCATCTCTGCCAACGACTATAGCATGGGCTGCCACCTGCTGTTCCCCGCCAATGGGTGTCCTGACCTGCAACACCGGAGGCTCAGGCGGGGTCTTGAGCAACGGCTGATAGGTGCACTCAGGGGGCCCTCTGCAGCCGCCCAGGGCCACCCCTGCAGCCACCACACAGCTGCCAACAGCCCGCTCTCCGTCACCCCCCAGCCCCTCTGCATACATCTGCTGGGGGTGCTTTTTTGACTTCCCCCATTTTGGCCAATGGGAAAATGCCAGGGGGAAAGCCTCCAGAGTCATGCCGACCTCGTGGAACTCCAACCCGGCCTGGAGCTACTGGTTTGTCCCCTTCCCGGTTCTCAGGACCTGCATCGACACTCGGCTCAGCCCCGGCAGCCGCGGCCCCCGCCGGCCCGGCCAGCCGGTTCCGCCACCCTGCCCGGCGCCTGGAGCGTTTGGACTTTGTCATTTTTTCCCCCAAGACTCGCCTCTGCCAACTGCCAAGGACTTCAGCAGGGGCTGCCACGGCTGTTCCCCGCCTCCTGGGGTTCATGCCCGGGCACACCGGAGGCTCAGGCAGGGTCTTGAGCAACTACTGTTGGGTGCTCTCAGGGGGGCCCCTCCACACCCCCAGGCCGACCTCCAGGGGCTGCCCCCGGCCCCTGGAGCAGCCAGCACCCCCTCGCCGTCAACACTCTCTCCCCGTTGGGACTTTGAAACTTTTCTGACCGTGCAAGCTTCATTGGACGGCAAGGGGGTGACCTGCGGGCTCTACCCGGCCTCCTGGGGTCCTGCCCGGGGACATCGGAGGCTCAGCCTGGGTCTTGAGCTACTGCTGGTAGGTGCACTCAGGGGGCCCTCTTCAGCCGCCCAGGGCCACCCCTGCAGCCACCAGACAGCTGCCAACAGCCCGCTCTCTGTCACCCCCCAGCCCCTCTGCATACATCTGCTGGGGGTGCTTTTTTGGCTCCCCCCGTTTTGGCCTATGGGGAAAAGCCAGGGGGAAAACCTCCAGAGTCAGGCCGATCCCCTGGAACTCCAACCCGGCCTGGAGCCACCGGTTTGTCCCCTTCCCGGTTCTCAGGACATGCATTGACACTCGGCTCAGCCCCGGCAGCCGCAGCCCCCGCCGGCCCGGCCACCCGGGTCCGCCACCCTGCCCGGCGCCTGGAGCGTTTGGACTTTGTCGTTTTTTCTCCAAGACTCGCCTCTGGCACATGCCATGGACCTCAGCGGGGGCTGCTCCCCGCCTCCTGGGTGTCCTGCCCGGGCACATCGGAGGCTCAGCCTGGGTCTTGGGCCCCTTCTGGTAGGTGCACTTTGGGGGCCCTCCGCAGCCGCCCAGGCCCACCTCCTGCAGCCACCACACAGCTGCCAACTGCCCGCTCTCCGTCACCCGCCAGCCCCTCTGCATACATCTGCTGGGGGTGCTTTTTTGACTTCCCCCATTGTGGCCAATGGGACAATGCCAAGGGGAAAACCTCCAGAGTCCTGCCGACCTCCTGGAACTCCAACCCGGCCTGGAGCCACCGGTTTGTCCCCTTCCCGGTTCTCAGGACCTGCATTGACACTCGGCTCAGCCCCGGCCGCCGCAGCTCCCGCCGGCCCCGGCCAGCCGGGTCCGCACCCCAGGCCGGCGCCTGGAGCGTTTGGACTTTGTCATTTTCATGACTTGTCTCCTCAAACTTTGTTCGACTGCAAGGGGGGCTGCCGCAGTCCGTGCCCAGCCTCCAGGGGTTGCCCCCGGCCCCTGGAGCAGCCAGCACCTCCTCGCCGTCAACACTCTCCCCCCGTGGGGACTTTGAAACTTTTCTGACCGTGCAAGCTTCGTCAAACGGCAAGGGGGCAAGCGGCGGGCTCTGCCCGGCCTCCTGGGGTCCTGCCCGGGGACATCGGAGGCTCAGCGGGGGTTTTCAGCCACCACTGGTAGGTGCGCTTTGGGGGCCCTCCGCAGCCGCCCCGGGCCACCCCTGCAGCCAGCACACTGCTGCCAACAGCCCGCCGCTCTCCCACACCAGCCAGCCCCGTCTGCACACATCTGCCGGGGGTGCTTTTTTGAGAAACACTGTCACTTTGTCAAAGACCGCACACCGCTCGTTCCCTTATACCCCGACAAGGTGTTCGTGCTGACGTTTTGCGAGGCCTTATTTTACCGCCGTCGGCGCTATCAGGGGAAGCGGGCCCGCTCCTTCCGCCCTCCTGGAACCGTGCCTCGGCCCGGAGCGGCCAGGTTTACCCTCATACCGGTTCTCGTGACCTGCATTGACACTCGGCTCTTCCCCGGCCGCCGCAGCTCCCGCCGGTCCGACCAGCTGGGTCCGCCCCCCTGGACGGCACGCCTGGAGCGTTTGGACTTTGTCATTTTCATGACTCGTCTCCTCAAACTTTGTTCGACCGCAAGGGGGGCTGCCGCAGTCCGGGCCCAGCCTCCAGCGGTTGCCCCCGGCCGCTGGAGCTGCCAGCACCCCCTCGCCGTCAACACTCTCTCCCCGTTGGGACTTTGAAACTTTTCTGACCGTGCAAGCTTCGTCAAACGGCAATGGGGGGCAACCGGCGTTCTGTGCCCGGCCTCCTGGGGTCCTGCCCGGGCACATCGGAGGCTCAGCCTGGGTTTTCAGCCACCACGGGCAGGTGCACTCAGGGGGCCCACCGCAGCCGCCCAGGCCCACCCCTGCAGCCACCACGCAGCTGCCAACAGCCCGCTCTCCGTCACCCCCCAGCCCCTTCTGCATACATCTGCCGGGGGTGCTTTTTTGACTTCCCCCCTTTTGGCCTATGGGGAAAAGCCAGGGGGAAAACCTCCAGAGTCAGGCCGACCTTCTGGAACTCCAGCTCGGACTGGAGCCACCGGTTTGTCCCCTTCCCGGTTCTCAGGAGATGCATCGACACTCGGCTCAGCCCCGGCAGCCGCAGCACCCGCCGGCCAGGCCAGCCACGTCCGCCCCCCTGGCCGGCGCCTGGAGCGTTTGGACTTTGTCGTTTTTTTTCCCCCAAGACTCGCCTCTGCCAACTGCCAAGGACTTCAGCAGGGGCTGCCACGGCTGTTCCCCGCCTCCTGGGGTTCATGCCCGGGCACACCGGAGGCTCAGGCAGGGTCTTGAGCAACTGCTGTTGGGTGCTCTCAGGGGGCCCCTCCACAACCCCAGCCCGACCTCCAGGGGCTCCAGCCCGGCCCCAGGGGCAGCCAGCACCCCTTCGCCGTCAACACTCTCCCCCCGTTGGGACTTTGAAACTTTTCTGACCGTGCGAGCTTCATCGGACGGGAAGGGGGCGACCTGCGGGCTCTGCCCGGCCTCCCGGGGTCCCTGCCCGGCCCCGTGGGAGGGACAGGCAGGGTTTCTCACCTACTACCCGTAGGCACTCTCAGGGGGCCCTCCGCGCCCTCGGGCCGCCCTCCCCGGGCTTCCCCCGGGTCCGCGGAGCAGCCCGCCACCCCTCGCCGGCACCGTCTCTCGCCCCCGTTGGGACTTTGAAACTTTTCCCCCCGTGCAAACCTCACCGGGGGGCAGAGGGAGAGACCTGCGGGCCGTGCCCGGCCTCCCGGGACTCCCTCCGGGCAGCGCGGGCGGCTCGGACGGGGTTTTCAGCGAGTGCTGGGGGGGGGTGTCTTCGGGGGCCCCCCGCGGGCCCCCCGGGGCACCTGCGCGGGGTGGCCCCTGCTGCCAGGCACCCACTCCCTATCGACCATCCAGCCCCCCTACATACATCTGGCGGGGGTGCTTTTTTGAGTTCCCCCATTTTGGCAACTTGGCACATCCTATGGGGAAACCGGCAAAATCATGCCGACCTCCTGGAACTCCGGCTCGGCCTGGAGCCGCCGGTTTGTCCCCTTCCCGGTTCTCAGGCATTTTCGGACTTTGTCATTTTTTCAGCCCTCTCTGTCAATGCGGCCAGCGGGAGCTGCCGCGGTCTGTGCCCAGGCACCAGGCTCTCCAAACGGACGCCGGCGGAGGGTCAGGGGGTGTCTCGGCCAGATACTGAAAAACACTCAGGGGGTGCCCAGGCACCAGGCGCTCCAAACGGACACCGTCGGAGGGTCAGGGGGTGTCTCGGCCAGATACTGAAAAACACTCAGGGGCGCACGGGGGCTGCACAGGGCCACCCCAGGCGGCTCCCCCGGGCACCCGGGCGGCCACATTGGCGGCTGGGACCCCCTATTCAGCAAACGCCAGGGGGCGCTCAGGGACACCCGGGGGCTGCTCCACTCGCCCCAGGCCGGCCTCCCTGAGGCGGGCACATTAGCGGCTGAGACCCCCTCTCGACCAAAGACCGGGGGGCGCTCAGGGACACACGGGGGCTGCTCCACTCGCCCCAGGCCGGCCTCCCTGGGGCGGGCACATTAGCGGCTGAGACCCCCTCTCCACCAAAGACCGGGGGGCGCTCAGGGACACACGGGGGCTGCTCCACTCGCCCCAGGCCGGCCTCCCTGGGGCGGGCACATTAGCGGCTGAGACCCCCTCTCCACCAAAGACCGGGGGGCGCTCAGGGACACACGGGGGCTGCTCCACTCGCCCCAGGCCGGCCTCCCTAGGTACCCGGGCGGGCACACTAGCGGCTGAGACCCCCTCTCGACCAAAGACCGGGGGACGCTCAGGGACACACGGGGGCTGCTCCACTCGCCCCAGGCCGGCCTCCCTGGGGCGGGCACATTAGCGGCTGAGACCCCCTCTCCACCAAAGACCGGGGGGCACTCGGGGACACACGGGGGCTGCTCCACTCGCCCCAGGCCGGACTCCCTGAGGCGGGCACATTAGCGGCTGAGACCCCCTCTCCACCAAAGACCGGGGGGCACTCGGGGACACACGGGGGCTGCTCCACTCGCCCCAGGCCGGCCTCCCTAGGTACCCAGGCGGGCACATTAGCGGCTGAGACCCCCTCTTCAGCAAACGCCAGGGGACACTCAGGGACACACGGGGGCTGCTCCACTCGCCCCAGGCCGGCCTCCCTGAGGCGGGCACATTAGCGGCTGAGACCCCCTCTCCACCAGAGACCGGGGGACGCTCAGGGACACACGGGGGCTGCTCCACTCGCCCCAGGCCGGCCTCCCTGGGTACCCAGGCGGGCACATTAGCGGCTGAGACCCCCTCTCGACCCAAAGACCGGGGGACGCTCAGGGACACACGGGGGCTGCTCCACTCGCCCCAGGCCGGCCTCCCTGAGGCGGGCACATTAGCGGCTGAGGCCCCCTCTCCACCAGAGACCGGGGGGCGCTCAGGGACACCCGGGGGCTGCTCCACTCGCCCCAGGCCGGCCTCCCTGAGGCGGGCACATTAGCGGCTGAGACCCCCTCTCCACCAAAGACCGGGGGACGCTCAGGGACACACGGGGGCTGCTCCACTCGCCCCAGGCCGGCCTCCCTGAGGCGGGCACATTAGCGGCTGAGACCCCCTCTCGACCAAAGACCGGGGGACGCTCAGGGACACACGGGGGCTGCTCCACTCGCCCCAGGCCGGCCTCCCTGAGGCGGGCACATTAGCGGCTGAGGCCCCCTCTCCACCAAAGACCGGGGGACGCTCAGGGACACACGGGGGCTGCTCCACTCGCCCCAGGCCGGCCTCCCTGAGGCGGGCACATTAGCGGCTGAGACCCCCTCTCGACCAAAGACCGGGGGACGCTCAGGGACACACGGGGGCTGCTCCACTCGCCCCAGGCCGGCCTCCCTGAGGCGGGCACATTAGCGGCTGAGGCCCCCTCTCCACCAAAGACCGGGGGACACACAGGGACACACGGGGGCTGCTCCACTCGCCCCAGGCCGGCCTCCCTGAGGCGGGCACATTAGCGGCTGAGGCCCCCTCTCCACCAGAGACCGGGGGACGCTCAGGGACACACGGGGGCTGCTCCACTCGCCCCAGGCCGGCCTCCCTGAGGCGGGCACATTAGCGGCTGAGACCCCCTCTCCACCAAAGACCGGGGGACGCTCAGGGACACACGGGGGCTGCTCCACTCGCCCCAGGCCGGACTCCCTGAGGCGGGCACATTAGCGGCTGAGACCCCCTCTCCACCAAAGACCGGGGGGGCACTCGGGGACACACGGGGGCTGCTCCACTCGCCCCAGGCCGGACTCCCTGAGGCGGGCACATTAGCGGCTGAGACCCCCTCTCCACCAGAGACCGGGGGGCGCTCGGGGACACACGGGGGCTGCTCCACTCGCCCCAGGCCGGCCTCCCTAGGTACCCAGGCGGGCACATTAGCGGCTGAGACCCCCTCTTCAGCAAACGCCAGGGGACACTCAGGGACACACGGGGGCTGCTCCACTCGCCCCAGGCCGGCCTCCCTAGGTACCCGGGCGGGCACACTAGCGGCTGAGACCCCCTCTCGACCAAAGACCGGGGGACGCTCAGGGACACACGGGGGCTGCTCCACTCGCCCCAGGCCGGCCTGCCTAGGTACCCGGGCGGGCACATTAGCGGCTGAGACCCCCTCTCGACCAAAGACCGGGGGACGCTCAGGGACACACGGGGGCCGCTCCACTCACCCCCAGGCCGACCTCCAGGGCCTCCCTCCCGGCCCCTGGAGCAGCCAGCGCCCCCTCGCCGTCAACACTCTCTCCCCCGTTGGGACTTTGAAACTTTTTCTGACCGTGCGAGCTTCATCGGACGGCAAAGGGGGCAAGCTGCGGTCCGTGCCCGGCCTGCTGGGGTCCTGCCCGGGGACATCGGAGGCTCAGCCAGGGTCTTGAGCCACCGCTGGCAGGTGCACTTTGGGGGCCCTCCGCAGCCGCCCCGGGCCACCCCTTGCAGCCAGCACACTGCTGCCAACAGCCCGCCGCTCTCCGTCACCAGCCAGCCCCGTCTGCACGCATCTGCCGGGGGTGCTTTTTTTGGAGAAATACTGTCACTTTGTCAAAGACCGCACACCGCTCGTTCCCTTATACCCCGACAAGGTGTTCGTGCTGACGTTTTGCGAGGCCTTATTTTACCGTCGTCGGCGCTATCAGGGGAAACGGGCCCGCTCCTTCCGCCCTCCTGGAACCCTGGCTCGGCCCGGAGCGACCAGGATTACCCTCATACCGGTTCTCACCACCTGCATCGACACGCGGCTCTGCCCCGGCCGCCGCAGCTCTCGCCGGCCCGGCCGGGTCCGCACCCCTGGCCGGCACGCCTGGAGCGTTTGGACTTTGTCGTTTTTTTTCTCCAAGAGTCGCCTCTGGCACATGCCATGGACTTCAGCGGGGGCTGCTCCCCGCCCCCTGGGTGTCCTGCCCGGGCACATCGGAGGCTCAGCCTGGGTCTTCAGCCCCTACTGGTAGGTGCGCTTTGGGGGCCCTCCGCAGCCGCCCGGGGCCCATCCCTGCAGCCAGCACACGGCTGCCAGCAGCCACCACACAGCTGCCAACAGCCACCACACAGCTGCCAACAGCCCGCTCTCCGTCACCCCCCAGCCCCTCCTGCATACATCTGCTGGGGGTGCTTTTTTGCCTCCCCCCGTTTTGGCCTATGGAGAAAAGCCAGGGGGAAAACCTCCAGAGTCAGGCCGACCTCATGGAACTCCAACCCGGCCTGGAGCCACCGGTTTGTCCCCTTCCCGGTTCTCAGGACATGCGTCGACGCTCGGCTCAGCCCCGGCCGCCGCAGCTCCCGCCGGCCCGGCCAGCCGGGTCCGCACCCCTGGCCGGCTCGCCTGGAGCGTTTGGACTTTGTCGTTTTTTTCTCCAAGACTCGCCTCTGCCAACTGCCGTGGGCTTCAGCGGGGGCTGCTCCCCGCCTCCTGGGTGTCCTGCCCGGGCACATCGGAGGTTCAGCCTGGGTCTTCAGCCCCTACTGGTAGGTGCACTCCGGGGGCCCTCCGCAGCCGCCCGGGGCCCACCCCTGCAGCCAGCACACGGCTGCCAGCAGCCACCACACAGCTGCCAACAGCCCGCTCCCCATCACCCCCCAGCCCAACTCTGCATACATCTGCTGGGGGTGCTTTTTTTACTTCCCCCGTTTTGGCCTATGGGGAAATGCCAAGGGGAAAACCTCCAGAGTCAGGCCGACCTCATGGAACTCCAACCCGGCCTGGAGCTACTGGTTTGCCCCCTTCCCGGTTCTCAGGACATGCATCGACACTCGGCTCTTCCCCAGCCGCCGCAGCTCCCGCCGGCCCGGCCAGCCGGGTCCGCACCCCTGACCAGCGCCTGGAGCGTTTGGACTTTGTCATTTTTTCTCAAAGACCAATCTCTGCCAACTGCCCTGGGCTTCAGCGGGGGCTGCTCCCCGCCTCCTGGGTGTCCTGCCCGGGCACATCGGAGGCTCAGCCTGGGTCTCGAGCCCCCTACTGGTAGGTGCACTACGGGGGCCCTCCGCAGCCGCCCAGGCCCACCCCTGCAGCCAGCACACGGCTGCCAGCAGCCACCACACAGCTGCCAACAGCCCACTATCCATCACCCACCAGCCCCTCTGCATACATCTGCTGGGGGTGCTTTTTTGACTTCCCCCCTTTTGGCCTATGGGGAAAAGCCAGGGGGGAAACCTCCAGAGTCAGGCCGACCTCATGGAACTCCAACCCGGCCTGGAGCCACCGGTTTGTCCCCTTCCCGGTTCTCAGGACATGCATCGACACTCGGCTCAGCCCCGGCCGCCGCAGCCCCCGCCAGCCCGGCCAGCCGGGTCCGCCACCCTGCCCGGCGCCTGGAGCGTTTGGACTTTGTCGTTTTTTTTCTCCAAGACTCACCTCTGGCACATGCCATGGACCTCAGCGGGGGCTGCTCCCCGCCTCCTGGGTGTCCTGCCCGGGCACATCGGAGGCTCAGCCTGGGTCTCGAGCCCCCTACTGGTAGGTGCACTACGGGGGCCCTCCGCAGCCGCCCAGGCCCACCCCTGCAGCCAGCACACGGCTGCCAGCAGCCACCACACAGCTGCCAACAGCCCACTATCCATCACCCACCAGCCCCTCTGCATACATCTGCTGGGGGTGCTTTTTTGACTTCCCCCCTTTTGGCCTATGGGGAAAAGCCAGGGGGGAAACCTCCAGAGTCAGGCCGACCTCATGGAACTCCAACCCGGCCTGGAGCCACCGGTTTGTCCCCTTCCCGGTTCTCAGGACATGCATCGACACTCGGCTCAGCCCCGGCCGCCGCAGCCCCCGCCAGCCCGGCCAGCCGGGTCCGCCACCCTGCCCGGCGCCTGGAGCGTTTGGACTTTGTCGTTTTTTTTCTCCAAGACTCACCTCTGGCACATGCCATGGACCTCAGCGGGGGCTGCTCCCCGCCTCCTGGGTGTCCTGCCCGGGCACATCGGAGGCTCAGGCAATGTCTTGAGCCACCGCTGGCAGGTGCACTCAGGGGGCCCTCCGCAGCCGCCCAGGCCCACCCCTGCAGCCAGCACACGGCTGCCAGCAGCCACCACACAGCTGCCAACAGCCCGCTCTCCGTCACCCCCCAGCCCAACTCTGCATACATCTGCTGGGGGTGCTTTTTTGACTTCCCCCCTTTTGGCCTATGGGGAAAAGCCAGGGGGAAAACCTCCAGAGTCAGGCCGACCTCATGGAACTCCAACCCGGCCTGGAGCCACCGGTTTGTCCCCTTCCCGGTTCTCAGGACCTGCACTGACACTCGGCTCAACCCCGGCAGCTGCAGCCCCCGCCGGCCCGGCCAGCCGGGTCCGCACCCCTGGCCAGCGCCTGGAGCGTTTGGACTTTGTCGTTTTTTCTCAAAGACCCATCTGTGCCAACTGCCCTGGGCTTCAGCGGGGGCTGCTCCCCGCCTCCTGGGTGTCCTGCCCGGGCACATCGGAGGCTCAGCCTGGGTCTTCAGCCCCTACTGGTAGGTGCACTCGGGGGGGCCCTCCGCAGCCGCCCAGGCCCACCCTTGCAGCCAGCACACGGCTGCCAGCAGCCACCACACAGCTGCCAACAGCCCGCTCGCCATCACCCCCCAGCCCCTCCTGCATACATCTGCCGGGGGTGCTTTTTTGACTTCCCCCGTTTTGGCCAATGGGGAAATGCCAAGGGGAAAACCTCCAGAGTCAGGCCGACCTACTGGAACTCCCACCCGGCCTGGAGCCACAGGTTTGTCCCCTTCCCGGTTCTCACGACATGCATCAACACTCGGCTCAGCCCCGGCAGCCGCAGCTCCCGCCGGCCCGGCCAGCCCGGTCCGCACCCCTGGCCTGCACGCCTGGAGCGTTTGGACTTTGTCGTTTTTTCTCCAAGACTCGCCTCTGGCACATGCCATGGACTTCAGCGGGGGCTGCTCCCCGCCTCCTGGGTGTCCTGCCCGGGCACATCGGAGGCTCAGCCTGGGTCTTGAGCTACTGCTGGTAGGTGCGCTTCGGGGGCCCTCGGCAGCCGCCCAGGCCCACCCCTGCAGCCAGCACACGGCTGCCAGCAGCCACCACACAGCTGCCAACAGCCCGCTCTCCGTCACCCCCCAGCCCCTCCTGCATACATCTGCTGGGGGTGCTTTTTTGACTTCCCCCCTTTTGGCCTATGGGGAAAAGCTAAGGGGAAAACCTCCAGAGTCAGGCCGACCTCCTGGAACTCCCACCCGGCCTGGAGCCACAGGTTTGTCCCCTTCCCGGTTCTCACGACATGCATCAACACTCGGCTCAGCCCCGGCAGCCGCAGCCCCCGCCGGCCCGGCCAGCCCGGTCCGCATCCCTGGCCAGCGCCTGGAGCGTTTGGACTTTGTCATTTTTTCTCAAAGACCCGTCTCTGCCAACTGACGTGGGCTTCAGCGGGGGCTGCTCCCCGCCTCCTGGGTGTCCTGCCCGGGCACATCGGAGGGTCAGCCTGGGTCTTGAGCTACTGCTGGTAGGTGCACTACGGGGGCCCTCGGCAGCCGCCCAGGCCCACCCCTGCAGCCAGCACACGGCTGCCAGCAGCCACCACACAGCTGCCAACAGCCCGCTCCCCGTCACCCCCCAGCCCAACTCTGCATACATCTGGCGGGGGTGCTTTTTTGACTTCCCCCCTTTTGGCCTATGGGGAAAAGCCAGGGGGGAAACCTCCAGAGTCAGGCCGACCTCCTGGAACTCCAACCCGGCCTGGAGCCACCGGTCTGTCCCCTTCCCGGTTCTCAGGACATGCATCAACACTCGGCTCAGCCCCGGCAGCCGCAGCCCCCGCCGGCCCGGCCGGCCCGGTCCGCACCCCTGGCCAGCGCCTGGAGCGTTTGGACTTTGTCGTTTTTTTTCTCCAAGACTCATCTCTGCCAACTGCCGTGGGCTTCAGCGGGGGTGTCTGCTCCCCGCCTCCTGGGTGTCCTGCCCGGGCACATCGGAGGCTCAGCCTGGGTCTTGAGCCCCTACTGGTAGGTGCACTCTGAAGGCGCCCTCCGCAGCCGCCCAGGCCCACCCCTGCAGCCACCACACAGCTGCCAACAGCCCGCTCCCCGTCACCCCCCAGCCCAACTCTGCATACATCTGGCGGGGGTGCTTTTTTGACTTCCCCCCTTTTGGCCTATGGGGAAAAGCTAAGGGGAAAACCTCCAGAGTCAGGCCGACCTCCTGGAACTCCCACCCGGCCTGGAGCCACAGGTTTGTCCCCTTCCCGGTTCTCACGACATGCATCAACACTCGGCTCAGCCCCGGCAGCCGCAGCCCCCGCCGGCCCGGCCAGCCCGGTCCGCATCCCTGGCCAGCGCCTGGAGCGTTTGGACTTTGTCATTTTTTCTCAAAGACCCGTCTCTGCCAACTGACGTGGGCTTCAGCGGGGGCTGCTCCCCGCCTCCTGGGTGTCCTGCCCGGGCACATCGGAGGGTCAGCCTGGGTCTTGAGCTACTGCTGGTAGGTGCACTACGGGGGCCCTCGGCAGCCGCCCAGGCCCACCCCTGCAGCCAGCACACGGCTGCCAGCAGCCACCACACAGCTGCCAACAGCCCGCTCCCCGTCACCCCC